>NC_135718.1:129680465-129685465 GCF_964656455.1 Halichoerus grypus
TAAACAATACTCAGTATCTTGAATTATTTATTTCAGCTATGGATCTTGTTCTTTCCATAGAAGTCCATAGAGATGTGTTTTAAGTTTTCCAAATGTGTGCATTTAAAACTTATGTTTTTTGGGGTGCCTGGGTGGCTCAGTCAGTTAAGTGTCTGCCTTCAGCTTGGGTGGTGATCCCAGGGTCCTGGGATTGAGCCCCACATCAGGCTCTCTGCTCAGCGGGGAGCCTGCTTCTCCCTCTCCTCTGCCTACCACTCTGCCTACCTGTGCTTTCTCTCTCTCTCTCTGTGTCAGGTAAATAAATAAAATCTTTAAAAATAGTAACAATAATAATAAATAAAACGTATGTTTTTTAGAAGATTTATTTATTTATTTTAGAGAGAGAGAGCGGGGGGTGGGGAGAGGGACAGAGGGAGAAGGAAAGAGAACCTCAAGCAGACTCCCTGCTGAACACAGAGCCCAGTGCAGGGCTAGATCCCATGACCTTGAGATCATGACCTGAGCCAAAATCAAGAGTCAGATGCTTAACCAGCTAAGCCACCCAAACATCCCTAAGTTATGTTTTCATTATTGATTTCTAATTGTATCTCATTATGATCAGAAAATGTGGCCAACACAATAGTAAGGTTTTTTTGGTATTTCTTGATCCTTGCTTCCTAGCTTGGTATGTGCAGGGATGTTGATATTTAAAATATCCCCATTCAAGTCCCCTGTTTAGCTTGTGATCCTGGAGAATGACTGAGGGTCATAAAATTTATCAGATAGTGATTCCAATTACAGCTATTGTTCTAGAAATGGTATATTGCCTGGGACAAATCAAACCAGCTGTTATGCATGTATCGATCTTGCAAAAGATTTTTAAAAAATCTATATCAGTTTGTAAGGATCATCAGATGCTATTTGCTTTGACCTAGAAGAGCCTATAATACACCTTCACAGATTTGCTCAAGTTTACTTTCTTTAGAATCTAATATAATCCAAAGAAATTTTGCTGGTGCTGACATCACAAGATCACACTAATCACACATTAATGCTATATTGCTATTTGCACCTGTTCAACCGGAAGGACCAAGTACTTAAACACTTTTAGGGAGACTTCCACTTCTAAACATGGAAATAGCAGGGACAAGAAGTACTCCACAACCTTAAATGACTAAAAACACAGACAAGGGGCACGTGACTGGCTCAGTCAGTAGAGCACGCAACTCTCAATATCGGGATTATAAGTTTAAGTCCCACATTGTGTGTAGAGATTACTTAAAATCTTTTTTTTTTTTAAGATTTTATTCATTTATTTGACAGAGAGAGACACAGTGAGAGAGGGAACACAAGCAGGGGGAGTGGGAAAGGGAGAAGCAGGCTTCCCACAGAGCAAGGAGCCCAATGCAGGGCTCGATCCCAGGGCCCCAGGATCACAACCCGAGCTGAAGGCAGACGCCCAACGACTGAGCCACCCAGGCGCCCCAAGATTACTTAAAATCTTAAAAAAAAATAAAAAAACAGAAAAACATCCATAAATACAGAAAACAAACTGGACATTGCCAGAGGGGAGAGCCTTAAATACAGAGAACAAACGGTGGATGTCAGAGGGGATGGGCAAAATGGGTGAAGGAGAGTGGGAGGTAAAAGTTTCCAGTTATGGAGCACCTGGGTGGCTCAGTCAGTAAAGTGTCTGACTCTTGATTTTGACTCAGGTCATGATCTCAGTGAGAGATCAAGCCCCAGGTTGAGTTCTATGCTGAGTGTGGAGGCTGCTTAAGATTCTCTCTCTCCCTCTGCTTCTCCCCCCATGCTCATATGCACTCATGTGCACTCTCTCTCAAAAAAAAAAAAAAAAAAAAATCCAGTTATGGAGTGCATAAGTTATGGGGATAAGAGGTACAACATAGAAATATAGTCAATGATATCATAATAGTGTTGTATGGTGACAGATGTTAGCTAAACTTACGGTGAGCATAGCATAACATATAGACTTCCTGAATCATTATGTTGTACACCTGAAACCAATTAACATTGTGTGTCAATAATACTTCAATTAAAAAAAAAAAAAGGATTTCCTAAAGTGGACAAGGGGCAATGCAGAAGAGTGGCCCCAGGGAGAAGAGGAAGAGAAAATGAATCACCTAGCAACATAGCAGGAGATAATTTCTTGATGTCAGCACAGTGAACAGAAACACGGCACAGGGTCTCCTTGAGTTGAGGAGTGTAGTTGAGAATTTGGACAGATCAGGGCATCTATAATTTACAGGGCAAAATATTGGAGAAGAAAGAGCTGCAGAGATATACAGGGGATTTCCTTTTAGTCTTCAGTTGTATACTGATCAACACATAGTGTGAGAAAACTGCCATAGACCAGTGAAAGAACCACTGGGTAGAAGATGCAGAGTAACTCCCAGAAAATATACAGGGTTGAAAACAGTTCATATTCCCAACAATCAGAGTGGAGCAAACTTGTAATACACAGGGCTAGCGTAGAATACTGAGAAGGATTGCCTCAGTAGTGGGGCCAGTAACTCTAGAATAAAGACAGCTCTGAGTTTACCTAACAAAGCTGAAAAGCAACCCATGAAAGGACCAAACCGTTTCCAAGTAATTTAACAGCATCCCAGAATAAACACAATATTTACAATATTTAAACTACCAAAAAAAAAAAAAATTCACCCAAGAATGTAAAATTCACACTGTCTGTCATCCAATAAAAAATTATTAGGGGGACGCCTGGGTGGCTCAGTTAAACGTCTGCCTTCAGCTAAGGTCATGATCTCAGGGTCCTGGGATTGAGTCCCGCATTGGGATCCATGCTCAGCAGGGAGCCTGCTTCTCCCTCTGCTGCTCCCCCTGCTTGTGCTCTCTCTCTCTGATAAACAAATAAATAAAATCTTAAAAAAAAATTATTAGGCAGCAAATACACGGGAAAATACAATCCATAATGAGGAGAAAAATCAAATTATAGAAATAGATTCAGAGGGGCACCTGGGTGTCTCAGTTGGTTAAGTGTCTGCCTTCAGCTCAGGTCATGATCCCAGGGTCCTGGGATCGAGTCCCACATTGGGCTCCTTGCTCAGTGGGGAGACTACTTCTCCCTCTGTGCAAGTGTGGGTGCTCTCTCGTGCAGTCTCTCTCTCTGACAAATAAATAAATAAAATCTTGAAAGAAAGAAAGAAATTCAGAAATGACACAAATGAGGGGCGCCTGGGTGGCTCAGTTAGTTGGGCGTCTGCCTTCAGCTTGGGTCATTGGCGCAGGGTCCTGGGATCCAGCCCCACGTCAGTCTCTCTGCTCATGGGGGAGCCTGCTTCTCCCTCTCCCTCTGCCTGCCACTCCCTCTGCCGGCTGCTCCCCCTGCCTGTGCTCTCTCAAATAAAAATCTTAAAAAAAAATAAATGACACAAATGATAGGCATTTATTCCATAATTTCAAAAAAGTACAAGAAATTATGAGAATGTTGAAAAGCATGGAAGATATTTTTTAAAATTCACATATAACTGGGACACCTGGGGTGCTCAGTCAGTTAAGCATCCACCTCTTGATTCTGGCTCAGGTCATGAGATTGAGCCCTGTATGGAACTCCATGCTCAGCACAGAGTCTGCTTGTCCCTCTCCCTGCCCCTACCCATGCTCGCACACTCTCTCAAATAAACTTTTTAAAAGTCTTTAAAAACCATATAAAATTCCCATATAACTTTTTTATTTTTTAAAAAGTTTCTTATTTTATTATTATTATCATTATTATTATTTTAAGTAAGCTCTACACCCAACGTGGGGCTTGAATTCATGACCCTAAGATTAAGAGTCACAGGCTTTACTGCCTGAGCCAGCCAGATGCCCCACATAGAACTTTTAGAGATGAAAAATACACTGCATGGTATTTGTATTAATGTGTTAGGGCCTCCATAACAGAACCACAGGCTGGATGGCTTAATCAACAGAAGTTTATTGGGGCGCCTGGGTGGCTCAGTCGTTAAGTATCTGCCTTCAGCTCAGGTCATGATCCTGGGGTCCTGGGATCAAGCCTCACATTGGGCTCCCTGCTTGGCAGGAAGTCTGCTTCTCCCTCTCCCACTCCCCCTGCTTGTGTTCCCTCTCTCACTGTGTCTCTCTCTGTCAAATAAATAAATAAAATCTTTAAAAAAAAAGACAAAACAGAAGTTTATTTTCTCACAGTTCTGGAGGCTAATGTTCAAGATCAAGTTTCCAGCAAAGTTTGCTTCTAATAAGGACTCTTCCTTTGACTAGCAGATGGCCACCTTCTTGCTGTGTCCTCACATGGCCTTTTCTCTGTATGCAAACACTTCGAATTTCTCTTCCTCTTATAAGGACATCAGTCCTATTAGGTTAGGCCCCACCCTTATGGTCTCATTTTACCTTAATTACTTCCGTAAAGGCCCTATCTCCAAATAAAGTAATACTGGGGATTAGGGTTTCAACATATGAACTTTGAGGGGGGACACAATTCAGTTTATAAGAGGATTAGTAACAGATTAGACATAACAGGAAAATGATTAGAGAACTTGAAGATGTTGCAATGGAAACTGTACAAAATGAAACACACAAAAGGAAAAAGAACATTGAAAAATACAAGGAAAACATGGTGAGATGTGGGACAACTTCAAGTGGCCCAATATACACAGTCCCTGAAAGTGAAGCAAGGGTCAGGCAGAAGAAATATTTTAAAGCCTAATGGATAAAAAATTTTCCAAACTGATGAAAATTATAAATTCACAGATCTGGGACTCCTGGCTGGCGCAGTTGGTAGAGCATGCAACTCTTGATCTCTGGGTCATGAGTTCAAGCTCCACATTGGGCGTGAAGCCTACTTAAAAAGAAAAAAAAATGTTTAACTTAAATCTGGAGAGCCAAGAATGTCAACAAACCTCAAACCCAAGATAGAGGAACAAAAGTACATCACAATCAAATTGCTTAGAACTACTGATAAAGAGAAAATCATCTTAAAAACAGATTTTAAAAAGGCAACTTATTTACAGACTATAAAGATAATG